>NC_079298.1:0-5000 GCF_023638135.1 Falco biarmicus | reverse complement strand
GGTTAGGGTTAGGGTTAGGGTTAGGGTTAGGGTTAGGGTTAGGGTTAGGGTTAGGGTTAGGGTTAGGGTTAGGGTTAGGGTTAGGGTTAGGGTTAGGGTTAGGGTTAGGGTTAGGGTTAGGGTTAGGGTTAGGGTTAGGGTTAGGGTTCGGGTTAGGGTTCGGGTTAGGGTTCGGGTTAGGGTTAGGGTTAGGGTTAGGGTTAGGGTTAGGGTTAGGGTTAGGGTTAGGGTTAGGGTTAGGGTTAGGGTTAGGGTTAGGGTTAGGGTTAGGGGTTAGGGTTAGGGTTAGGGTTAGGGTTAGGGTTAGGGTTAGGGTTAGGGTTAGGGTTAGGGTTAGGGTTAGGGTTAGGGTTAGGGTTAGGGTTAGGGTTAGGGTTAGGGTTAGGGTTAGGGTTAGGGTTAGGGTTCGGGTTCGGGTTCGGGTTCGGGTTCGGGTTCGGGTTCGGGTTCGGGTTCGGGTTCGGGTTCGGGTTCGGGTTAGGGTTAGGGTTAGGGTTAGGGTTAGGGTTAGGGTTAGGGTTAGGGTTAGGGTTAGGGTTAGGGTTAGGGTTAGGGTTAGGGTTAGGGTTAGGGTTAGGGTTAGGGTTAGGGTTAGGGTTAGGGTTAGGGTTAGGGTTAGGGTTAGGGTTAGGGTTAGGGTTAGGGTTAGGGTTAGGGTTAGGGTTAGGGTTAGGGTTAGGGTTAGGGTTAGGGTTAGGGTTAGGGTTAGGGTTAGGGTTAGGGTTAGGGTTAGGGTTAGGGTTAGGGTTAGGGTTAGGGTTAGGGTTAGGGTTAGGGTTAGGGTTCGGGTTCGGGTTCGGGTTCGGGTTCGGGTTAGGGTTAGGGTTAGGGTTAGGGTTAGGGTTAGGGTTAGGGTAGGGTTAGGGTTAGGGTTAGGGTTAGGGTTAGGGTTAGGGTTAGGGTTAGGGTTAGGGTTAGGGTTAGGGTTAGGGTTAGGGTTAGGGTTAGGGTTAGGGTTAGGGTTAGGGTTAGGGTTAGGGTTAGGGTTAGGGTTAGGGTTAGGGTTAGGGTTAGGGTTAGGGTTAGGGTTAGGGTTAGGGTTAGGGTTAGGGTTAGGGTTAGGGTTAGGGTTAGGGTTAGGGTTAGGGTTAGGGTTAGGGTTAGGGTTCGGGTTAGGGTTCGGGTTAGGGTTCGGGTTAGGGTTAGGGTTAGGGTTAGGGTTAGGGTTAGGGTTAGGGTTAGGGTTAGGGTTAGGGTTAGGGTTAGGGTTAGGGTTAGGGTTAGGGTTAGGGTTAGGGTTAGGGTTAGGGTTAGGGTTAGGGTTAGGGTTAGGGTTAGGGTTAGGGTTAGGGTTAGGGTTAGGGTTAGGGTTAGGGTTAGGGTTAGGGTTAGGGTTAGGGTTAGGGTTAGGGTTAGGGTTAGGGTTAGGGTTAGGGTTAGGGTTAGGGTTAGGGTTAGGGTTAGGGTTAGGGTTAGGGTTAGGGTTAGGGTTAGGGTTAGGGTTAGGGTTAGGGTTAGGGTTAGGGTTAGGGTTAGGGTTAGGGTTAGGGTTAGGGTTAGGGTTCGGGTTCGGGTTCGGGTTCGGGTTAGGGTTAGGGTTAGGGTTAGGGTTAGGGTTAGGGTTAGGGTTAGGGTTAGGGTTAGGGTTAGGGTTAGGGTTAGGGTTAGGGTTAGGGTTAGGGTTAGGGTTAGGGTTAGGGTTAGGGTTAGGGTTAGGGTTAGGGTTAGGGTTAGGGTTCGGGTTAGGGTTCGGGTTAGGGTTCGGGTTAGGGTTAGGGTTAGGGTTAGGGTTAGGGTTAGGGTTAGGGTTAGGGTTAGGGTTAGGGTTAGGGGTTAGGGTTAGGGTTAGGGTTAGGGTTAGGGTTAGGGTTAGGGTTAGGGTTAGGGTTAGGGTTAGGGTTCGGGTTAGGGTTAGGGTTAGGGTTAGGGTTAGGGTTAGGGTTAGGGTTAGGGTTAGGGTTAGGGTTAGGGTTAGGGTTAGGGTTAGGGTTAGGGTTAGGGTTAGGGTTAGGGTTAGGGTTAGGGTTAGGGTTAGGGTTAGGGTTAGGGTTAGGGTTAGGGTTAGGGTTAGGGTTAGGGTTAGGGTTAGGGTTAGGGTTAGGGTTAGGGTTAGGGTTAGGGTTAGGGTTAGGGTTAGGGTTAGGGTTAGGGTTAGGGTTAGGGTTAGGGTTAGGGTTAGGGTTAGGGTTAGGGTTAGGGTTAGGGTTAGGGTTAGGGTTAGGGTTAGGGTTCGGGTTAGGGTTAGGGTTAGGGTTAGGGTTAGGGTTAGGGTTCGGGTTAGGGTTAGGGTTAGGGTTAGGGTTAGGGTTAGGGTTAGGGTTAGGGTTAGGGTTAGGGTTAGGGTTAGGGTTAGGGTTAGGGTTAGGGTTAGGGTTAGGGTTAGGGTTAGGGTTAGGGTTAGGGTTAGGGTTAGGGTTAGGGTTAGGGTTAGGGTTAGGGTTAGGGTTAGGGTTAGGGTTAGGGTTAGGGTTAGGGTTAGGGTTAGGGTTAGGGTTAGGGTTAGGGTTAGGGTTAGGGTTAGGGTTAGGGTTAGGGTTAGGGTTAGGGTTAGGGTTAGGGTTAGGGTTAGGGTTAGGGTTAGGGTTAGGGTTAGGGTTAGGGTTAGGGTTAGGGTTAGGGTTAGGGTTAGGGTTAGGGTTAGGGTTAGGGTTAGGGTTAGGGTTAGGGTTAGGGTTAGGGTTAGGGTTAGGGTTAGGGTTAGGGTTAGGGTTCGGGTTAGGGTTAGGGTTAGGGTTAGGGTTCGGGTTAGGGTTCGGGTTAGGGTTAGGGTTAGGGTTAGGGTTAGGGTTAGGGTTAGGGTTAGGGTTAGGGTTAGGGTTAGGGTTCGGGTTAGGGTTAGGGTTCGGGTTAGGGTTCGGGTTAGGGTTAGGGTTAGGGTTAGGGTTAGGGTTAGGGTTAGGGTTAGGGTTCGGGTTAGGGTTAGGGTTAGGGTTAGGGTTCGGGTTAGGGTTAGGGTTAGGGTTAGGGTTAGGGTTAGGGTTAGGGTTAGGGTTAGGGTTAGGGTTAGGGTTAGGGTTAGGGTTAGGGTTAGGGTTAGGGTTAGGGTTAGGGTTAGGGTTAGGGTTAGGGTTAGGGTTAGGGTTAGGGTTAGGGTTAGGGTTAGGGTTAGGGTTAGGGTTAGGGTTAGGGTTAGGGTTAGGGTTAGGGTTAGGGTTAGGGTTAGGGTTCGGGTTCGGGTTCGGGTTCGGGTTCGGGTTCGGGTTCGGGTTCGGGTTAGGGTTAGGGTTAGGGTTAGGGTTAGGGTTCGGGTTCGGGTTAGGGTTAGGTTAGGGTTAGGGTTAGGGTTAGGGTTAGGGTTAGGGTTAGGGTTAGGGTTAGGGTTAGGGTTAGGGTTAGGGTTAGGGTTAGGGTTAGGGTTAGGGTTAGGGTTAGGGTTAGGGTTAGGGTTAGGGTTAGGGTTAGGGTTAGGGTTCGGGTTCGGGTTCGGGTTCGGGTTCGGGTTCGGGTTCGGGTTCGGGTTCGGGTTAGGGTTAGGGTTAGGGTTAGGGTTAGGGTTAGGGTTAGGGTTAGGGTTAGGGTTAGGGTTAGGGTTAGGGTTAGGGTTAGGGTTAGGGTTAGGGTTAGGGTTAGGGTTAGGGTTAGGGTTAGGGTTAGGGTTAGGGTTAGGGTTAGGGTTAGGGTTAGGGTTAGGGTTAGGGTTAGGGTTAGGGTTAGGGTTAGGGTTAGGGTTAGGGTTAGGGTTAGGGTTAGGGTTAGGGTTAGGGTTAGGGTTAGGGTTAGGGTTAGGGTTAGGGTTAGGGTTAGGGTTAGGGTTAGGGTTCGGGTTCGGGTTAGGGTTAGGGTTAGGGTTAGGGTTAGGGTTAGGGTTAGGGTTAGGGTTAGGGTTAGGGTTAGGGTTAGGGTTAGGGTTAGGGTTCGGGTTCGGGTTCGGGTTCGGGTTAGGGTTAGGGTTAGGGTTAGGGTTCGGGTTCGGGTTAGGGTTAGGGTTAGGGTTAGGGTTAGGGTTAGGGTTAGGGTTAGGGTTAGGGTTAGGGTTAGGGTTCGGGTTAGGGTTAGGGTTAGGGTTAGGGTTAGGGTTAGGGTTAGGGTTAGGGTTAGGGTTAGGGTTAGGGTTAGGGTTAGGGTTAGGGTTAGGGTTAGGGTTAGGGTTAGGGTTAGGGTTAGGGTTAGGGTTAGGGTTAGGGTTAGGGTTAGGGTTAGGGTTAGGGTTAGGGTTAGGGTTAGGGTTAGGGTTAGGGTTAGGGTTAGGGTTAGGGTTAGGGTTAGGGTTAGGGTTAGGGTTAGGGTTAGGGTTAGGGTTAGGGTTAGGGTTAGGGTTAGGGTTAGGGTTAGGGTTAGGGTTAGGGTTAGGGTTAGGGTTAGGGTTAGGGTTAGGGTTAGGGTTAGGGTTAGGGTTAGGGTTAGGGTTAGGGTTAGGGTTAGGGTTAGGGTTAGGGTTAGGGTTAGGGTTAGGGTTAGGGTTAGGGTTAGGGTTAGGGTTAGGGTTAGGGTTAGGGTTAGGGTTAGGGTTAGGGTTAGGGTTAGGGTTAGGGTTAGGGTTAGGGTTAGGGTTAGGGTTAGGGTTAGGGTTAGGGTTAGGGTTAGGGTTAGGGTTAGGGTTAGGGTTAGGGTTAGGGTTAGGGTTAGGGTTAGGGTTAGGGTTAGGGTTAGGGTTAGGGTTAGGGTTAGGGTTAGGGTTAGGGTTAGGTTAGGGTTAGGGTTAGGGTTAGGGTTAGGGTTAGGGTTAGGGTTAGGGTTAGGGTTAGGGTTAGGGTTAGGGTTAGGGTTAGGGTTAGGGTTAGGGTTAGGGTTAGGGTTAGGGTTAGGGTTAGGGTTAGGGTTAGGGTTAGGGTTAGGGTTAGGGTTAGGGTTAGGGTTAGGGTTAGGGTTAGGGTTAGGGTTAGGGTTAGGGTTAGGGTTAGGGTTAGGGTTAGGGTTAGGGTTAGGGTTAGGGTTAGGGTTAGGGTTAGGGTTAGGGTTAGGGTTAGGGTTAGGGTTAGGGGTTAGGGTTAGGGTTAGGGTTAGGGTTAGGGTTAGGGTTAGGGTTAGGGTTAGGGTTAGGGTTAGGGTTAGGGTAGGGTTAGGGTTAGGGTTAGGGTTAGGGTTAGGGTTAGGGTTAGGGTTAGGGTTAGGGTTAGGGT